>NW_024081390.1:919454-963888 GCF_003009895.1 Hyaena hyaena | reverse complement strand
GGGGATCGCCTCCCCCCCTGGAGTCTCCGATCCCGGCCCGATTTTATCTTCCCCGGTTCGCACTCACGTTAGAAGGCTCTCTCAGTGGATTCTGCGTCTTTTTTCTCCCAATCTCTCAGGTTTTGTAAGGTTTCCAATGTCTTCAGATCTTTTCTGTGTGATGTATGGGCGCGAGTGCAAGTACGGAGCTCCTTACTTCTCCGCCATCTTGCCCTCTCCTGGTTGTGGGGTTTAAATAGAGGGAGGAATAAAGGATATCACCCAGAATTCTGGCATGAAGAATGGAGTAGAAGCTGGTGCTATTTACTAAGGTGAGATACATAGGAAGAGAATGGGACATTTGCCACATGAAAGAAAATAGCAGCTGGCAATGGTTTTCAAGAAAGAATACCTTATTTTTAAAATAATTTTATTAGTTTTTTTAAAGTTTAAATACTTATTTTCAGAGAGAGAAAGAGAAAGAGTGCACGCACACATGAGTGGGAGAGGGGCAGAGAGAGTTGGAGAGAGAGAATCCCAAGCTGACCCTGTGCTGGCTGCGCAGATCTCAATAGAGGGCTCACATCCAGGAAGCATGAGATCATGACCTGAGCTGAAATCAAGAATTGGATGCTTAACTGACTGTGCCACCTGGGCATGCCAAGAAGGAATACCTTCTGAAACTTTAAACACATTTTGGTAGTACATAGAGGTTATGGGAAAATGTAACCACACCAGGAGGTCTGCAGTTTCCAGAATCACTATCACTAGTTTAGAGAGTATAATTAATTACTCTATTGTGTAAAAGAGTTATCAACCAAAACATGGAAGTGGAGCAATCATCCAGGCCAAGCCCTTTGTTTTACTAAAGTCCACAGAAAAGTGATTTACAGAAGATTACATGGCTAGTTAGTAGGAAGTCTAGGTCCAGAAACCAATTCTCTTTACTCATGGCTTTATATTCTCTCTGCTACACAGTTCCTTTCTTTCCCAGCTGTAGAATCAGAATTGACTATGTCTATGGTCCTTTCCCCCCACCACCCCTGTCTCCTTGAAACTATTTTCTCTGCCCAGAGCATTTGTGTACAAGGGAATGTATGAGAAGTTCCATTGAATTTCTTTATCAGGCCATATGTCTTTTATGAACACACATGTTATTTTAAGATTTTACTTTAAGGAAATCTCTACATCCATCATGGAACTCGAACTCACAACCCTGAAATCCAGAGTCCCAGACTCTACTGACTGAGCCAGCTAGGTGCCCCTTTGAAAGAGTAATCTGATAAACCTGCCATCGCAGGGCCAGTTGTTCCTCTGGCTGTAGGCAGTGTTTCAAATTTCACTTGATCTCCAGTCTTCTCCAAGATAGCCCATGGGACTAAGGGCTCTAGCCTTCTCATTCTGGGGTTTTGATGAATCCAGTGTTAAAACACGTGTCTTTTTTCAAAACTGAAGTTTCCTTCAAAGTATGTTACATACACTGTCCCAAGATTGCTCAATGAGCTGACAGTTGATTTTTTTCAGTCTCTGTCACATGAGGAATTTTTACCATTTCCTATCATCTAAGTGCAAATCTACTTTCATGCTAGCCCAGTGCCCTAGTTTGGCCTCTTCTGCTCCTTATTTGCAATTGTTTAGCTTTTGTTCACCTTGACCATCTCTACTTGTTGAGGGCAATGGACTCCAGGGATAGTGTATGGACAGACTTACCAAATTTATCCAATTTCATCTCTACTCCAAATCATTTCAGCCCATGAAATAAAAAAGTATGGACAGTCTCAGTGTCTGCTATCAGCTATCTTTTATTAGGTGCTGATATGAACCAGAAATGATGCTAAAAACATACATTATCTCATTACATCCTTTCAGCACCTATTTGAAGGGTGTCACTGGTTGAACCGCATCTCCCTAAATTTCACATGTTTCATTCCTAATTCCCAGTACCTCAGAATGTGACTCTCTTTGGAGATAGGGTCTTGGTAGTGGTAATCAAGTTAAAGTGAGGTCATTAGGGTACGCCATACTTCCATATGGCTAGTGTCTTAATAACAGAAAATTTGGAGACAGATATGCATAAAGGTAAGATGATGTGAAGACACGGGGAGAAGACCCGGGCAAGGAGAGTGGTCTGGAACAGACCCTCCCCTCATAGACCTCAGAAGGAGCCAAACTTGGCAATACCTTGATGTTAAGACTTCTGGCCTCCAGAACTGTGAGACCATAGATTTCTGTTGTTTAAGCCACTCAGTTTGTGGTTCTTTGTGACGGTAGCCCTAGCACTAATACAAGGGAGTACTGTTATTTTCCCCACTCTCCAGATGGGTAAGCTGATGTGCAGTAATGTAAGTGACATGTACAAGGTCAGAAAGTAAGGGCAGAGCTGGGATTTATTTTTTTTTTTAATTTTTAATGTTTTATTTATTTCTAAGAGAGAGAGAGAGAGACAGCGTGAGCAGGGGAGGGTCAGAGAGAGAGGAAGTCACAGACTGAAACAGGCTCCAGGCTCCGAGCTGGCAGTCAGCACAGAGCCCGACGCGGGGCTCGAACCCACGAACCGCGAGATCATGACCCAAGCGAAAGTCGGACGCTTAACCGACTAAGCCACCCAGGCGCCCCTAGAGCTGGGATTTAAACCCAGTTCTGTCTAACCTCCAAACCTGCTCTTCCCCTAGAGTTAAATCACCCCTTCCAATTGTAAGACTGCAGAGCAATACAACAGTCATTGAAAACCATATGAAAATTCTCTTTGCTCTTAAAAACTCTTTTTTGGGAGACAGGGAAAAGGAGTTGCTGGGAGATAGATGTACTTATTACTGAGAAATTGTTCCTGGGGCACCCAGAGCAATATTTCTTAGCCTAAAGCTGTCAAGTCAATATTGCCCCAAAAAACCTGGGCTCTTCAGTCATTGTCCCTCTCTGCAGTGTGGAGGCCTGGGACTCAGTCATTTGCTAGGAGACTTCCTGAGACTGGTCAGGCCAGCGCAATCTGATTTCCTTCCTTTGCTTCCCGTCGGAAAGTGATGGAAAGGCACGACATGCACTAAATCACTTCTGTTCCACATGCTTAAAGGCAAGTTTTAAGTTACTTTCTGTGCAGTGGTGGAGCCTAAACTTCCTTGACATGGATACAAAAGTTTCTCTGTGGAAACATATTGAGCTTATTAGAGGCCCTCCCAGGGTAGGACAACAGTTTGGATTATGTAGCAAAACAATTCAAACCAAGTGCTATGTGTTAATGGTTTATATAAACGTGATGATTAGATAAAAGCAGCTTTTGGAGTTATGCTTGAAGACACTAATTAAATCCACATCAACCAGGTCAACATATTGGTCTCATATGGATTTGAGCACTTTGGAAATGCTTCTTTTGTTTCAATACCATTAATTAAATTCACACATTTTGCTGATATTGAGCGGGTACCTTAAAACACAGAAGGCAAAAGTTGAAGCTTTGAACAGCATTTCTGAGTGCATTTCCATGAGGCTGAGTAAATTAGAACAGTTTTTCTTTTCAAGGAGCTAATTGCCTAGAATTTCCAAAATTTCACGACAGCTAGCGAACAGTTGATTCTTTCTCAACAAATTCAATCCAAATGATGCATGCTTTTACTTAACCGCTACAGGCTTAACTGCAGTTTTAAATTATTCTCAATGCAGAGGCAATAAAGTATTTCAGTAAATACATCTCAGAGGAGAAGTTAAGAGGAAAAAGCACAAGTATTCCCAGTAGCTGCCGTTCAGGTCACTGTTTGAAACCACAAGGCACATGTGAAAGAATTATGACCTGCCATGGGCAGTATTTTTCAGAGTGGGGAGTTTATAAATACCTCAAGGGTCTGAAGAAATGACTCCAAACAGAAAGTGAGTAAACCCTATGGGGGATACTTCATTTGAAAACTAAATATCTGTGGCCTTGTGTCATCAACAAAATCGGATTTCACTCTGTTATTATGTTTTTTCCACTTATAACTGGTTTAGAATGGAAATCTAGGGAGAATTTTCTAGAGTCATCAAGATGGCTGTGCCTTAGTTAACAACAGAAGCTGCTGGCCGAAATGAAGGAACTCGTTCCCTGACAGTCATCCTCTTCGCCAGATCATGAGTTGCAAATGGCCTAACAGATTTGCTCATTTTGCTCAGCTTGAAAAAGTAATCCTAGCTTTAGAATACTCAGATGGAGACTTAAATCATTTTGGTAGATACTGATCTAGTGATGATTGTGTGCAAAGCTCTGCACTTGGCGCTGGTTGAGGTGGAACGGAGAGGAGGCAGTGGAGATGACAAGGATAACGAGATGAATGAGAGATGTTCTCTGCTCTCTCAAATAATTGAGGACATTTATTGAATGCATCCGATGCTCCAGGTACTGTTCTAAGCATTTAAAGATCTGTTACTTAATTCAGTGACTCGTAGGTAGGTGCTGTTTGTACCCCCATTATACAGATAAGGAAACTGAGGCTCGGGGAAGTTTAGTAACTGCTGCTCTTTCTCATTCTCCTTTGCTGGCTCATCGTCCTGACCTCCTAACTCTGCTCTCATGGGTTTCATGCCTTTAGACACCATGTATCTGTTTTTTTAAGGTTATTTATTTATTTTGACAGAGAAAGGGTGGGAGGGGCAGAGAGAGATGGAGAGAGACAGAATCCCCAGCAGGCTTCACGGTGTCAGTGCAGAGCCCAACATGGGGCTCGATCACATGAACCATGAGATTGTGACCTCAGCCAAAGCCAAGAGTCGAATGCTTAGCCAACTGAACCACCCAAGTGCCCCACCACCAATCTGTTTAATAGGCACTTAAGACTTATGTCTTAAACAGTGTTCCTGATCTCCCTCTCTCCTAAAAGTGCTCCTTTCCTTATCTTCCCAGTCTTAGTTGATGGGAACTCTGTTCTTCCCATTCTTAGGCCAAAATAATTTTTTCTCACATCTTCAAAATCTATCTAGAATCTGACTACGTCTGTTCATCTCCATGGCTACTATTCTGGCCTAAGCCAATGTCCTCTCTTGCTTGCTCTCCAAGCTTCCCCTCTGATCCTCTATTGCTACATAATAAAATACCACAGACTTGGCCTAAAACAACACTCATGTGTTATCTTCAACGGTGTATGTCAGAAGTCTGGAGGGCTTGGCTGAGTTGACTGCTTAGAATCTCCTAAGGCCAAAGTCAGGGTGTCAGACTAGATTCTTATATAGAATTTTTGGGGGAGAATCCACTTCTAAGCTCATTCAGGTTGTTGGCAGAATCCAGATAATTTGGGGGTATAGGTCCAAGGTCCCTGTTTTCTTGCTGGCTGCTGGATGGGGGGCGGGGGTCATTCCCAAAGGTTGCCCACATTTCTTCTCATGCGCCTTCCTGTATCTTCAAAGCCAGGAACGGTGTTCCAAATCCCCCAAGTATGTCTCTTAATAAGTCCTTCCTTGACAACCCTATTTAAAATTGCATCCCACCTCCATGCCTTCTAGCTCACCTTCCCTGCTTCATTTGCCTCTAGATCCCTTATTACGGTCTAGCACAACGTATGTAAATATATAAGGTACATCTCACTCTAGTTTACTGTTTGTCTTTCTCCCTAGAATGTAAGTCTCACAAGGGGGCTTTGTTCACTGCTGCTTTTACCTAGCACCTGGTACGGTGTCTGGAAAATAGCAGGCACTCAATAGATATATATTAAATGAGTGACTTAAAGAAGCTTGTCCAAGGTCACACACTAGTAAATGAGAGTTGGACTTGAACATGGAGCACATACTGCCTCTCTAGATCTCAGAGTCTAATAATGGTAAGGGTGAGGGTATACAAGATTAAGACTATCAGGTGGTTCTAAGGAAAATGCCACAGATGACGTACTAACCAAAGAGTCTAGAATTTCCAAGGATAGAGAATATGAGGCTAGAGATTCAGGCTGGGGGCAGTATGTGAAATCCTATCTGGCTGGGGGGAATCACAAGCATCATTATGAAACAGAAGAGGAGAAGATATATAGAGACACAGAGAAGAATGCGATGTGAAGATGGAGGCAGATTGGGTTAATGAGGCCACAAGCCAAGGAAAGTTAGAGTACCAGGCAGCTACTGGAAGCTGGAAGAGATTCTTCTCTAGAGCTTCTAAGGGGAAGGTAGCCCTTCTAGTACCTTGATGCCAGCTCTTGCCTCCAGATCTATGAGAGAATAAAGTTCTGTTGTTTTAAGCCACCAGGTCTATGCTGGTTTGTTATGGCGGCTACAGGAAACTACTGAATGAGATTTGAAGGATGGGTAAGATGGATGTGGATTCTGTGTTGCATTCCCTCAATCCCCTTTGAGATTTGAAGGACTTGTTCAGCCAGCTTTTGGAGTCTGCTGGATGCCAGCCTTCAGGTGCCATCCCTTTATAATAATAGCCTCTGGTGGAGAGAAGATCTTGTTCAAGATCAAGCCTTTTTCCTGGAGACAGCTTGCATCCAGTGACTAGTCAACATGGGAGTTGTATTAGGTATCAATTGATGTGTAACACTTAGTGGCTTCAAACAACACCTCTATTCTCTTATAGCTTTTGTGGGTTAGGAGTCTGGGAATGGCCTAACTGGAATTTTTTCCTTAAGATCTTACAAGGCTACATTCAAGGTGTCAGCCAGGCTGCTTTCTGATCTGGAGACTTGACTGGGGAAGACTCTACTTCCAATTGCTTATTGATATCAGGGCGGTAGGTAGCTACTCAGGATCACTTTGCTCCAGGGGCTTGAGATGTTTTGGACCACTCAGATGATCCTAAGCAGGGCTGTAATTCATATGAGGTATGGCTGATTTCCAGTTCACACCTACGCCAGCTAGATCCTGGACTCCCAATTTTTGTTCTTCTATCACTGTCACCACTGCTGCTCACCTTGAAGCCATTTGAGCAAAAGCCCCTTGGGCAAAGTCGAATACATACCTCCCTGGGTTTTCTGATCCAAGCCTGGGTCTAGGCTTGGTAACTATATATTCTTTTATTTGTTCCTTGATGATCTGGGAATGTGTTCTTTGAAAATATTTTTTCTTCTCCGCCCCCCCCCCCCCAGTGGAAGAGTAACTCTAAATTACCTCATTTGCCAATAAGCAGAAACAGTTGGTTAAGCATCCGACTCTTGATCTAGGCTCAGGTCTTTAATCATGAGATCAAGCCCCATTTTGGGGTCTTGCTGTCAACACAGAGCCTGTTTGGGATTCTCTCTCTCCCTCTCTCTCTCTGCCTCTCCCACATTTATGCATACTCTCAAAAATAAAGGAACTTAAAAAAAGAAGCAGAACTCTATTAAAATTTTCGTCTTTTAAGCAAAAATTATAGAACCCACCTATGTAACTCTTTTTCTCCCAAGAGGAAACCATTATTCTGAATTTGGTTTTAATCATTTCATACATTTGATACATATCCCCAAACAATATATAGCATTGTTTTGTGTGTTTAAACTATTTTAAAGCATGATATTATGCTATATACATTCTTCCTCAACTTTTTTTCTGTTCACCATGATGTTTTTGAGATTTATCCATTTTTTACAAGTAGTGCTAGTGCATTAATTTTAATTGCTGCTGCAATTTTGTGGCTGCACAGTTTTCTCATTCTCCTTTTGATGGACATTAGCGTTATTTGTGTGTATGTTTAATTTGTGTTTTTAAATGTACAATCTGGTCCAAAAAGATTGATGTAGTGATCTCTAGGCTATCTACTTGACCAGGTGTTTGTATCTGTCTTAACAAAGATGAGAAAGCAGTGCCTCTTAGGCAAAAGAAAGGCTGAGAAGAAAGTTTCATGCCTACAAATAGCCCAAGTGAAGTTTAACATTTTTAGTTGATAAATGAAGAGGCAGCTGAATGACTCAGATGGGTAAGCATCTGACTTCAGCTCAGGTCATGGTCTCGTGGTTTAGGGGTTTGAGGGCTGCATCGGGCTCTGTGCTGAGAGTGCAGAGCCCACTTCGGATCCTCTGTTCCCCCTCTCTCTCTGCCCCTCCCCTGCTGATGCTCTGTCTCTCTCACTCTCAAAAATAAACATTAAGAAATAAAAAAATAAATAAAATTTTCAGTTGACAAGTGAAGACCAGGACCTGATCTCTTTTTAAAACTTTGAGTAAATTTTGATCAAAAGTGATGAGAAAAATTGGGGCCCCCATCCTTATGTGAGGGTGTTGCTGAGTATCCGCTGTGCATGGTGTTGGGGTGGACAGAGGACAGAGCTGGTCACATGGCTGTGAAACTAGGCATCAGGCTTGCTGTTGCAAAGGTTTTTCATGGTGCAGGGTGGACAGACGTGTACTCCAGACCTTTTTCTGCTACGTTCAAGAAGTTAGACCATGTGTAAGTCTAACTTCAATTTTCTTACCCATATCAGTGTTTTGAGATTTGATCAGTCTTTTAAGATTTGATCTTTTCTGATAAATTTTAAAATCTGATGCCTTCTTTCACAGTGATGTCTCATCCTTTGCTCCCTCCCCCCACATTTTCTTATGAAAAAATTTCAAACCTACAAAAAAGTGAAGGAAATTTATAGTGAAAAACCACATACCCACTACCAGATTTTATAGTGAACATTTTGCTGTTTTTGGTTTATTAGTTATATGTTCATCTATGTCTTTTTTCATCCATCAATCTATTTTGTGGATTTTTTTTTTTGATGCCTTGGAAAGTAAAGTGCAGACATCAGTACACATCACCTCTAAACACTTCAGCATGGGGGCGCCTGGGTGGCTTAGTCGGTTAAGCGTCCGACTTTCGCTTAGGCCATGATCTCGCGGTTCGTGGGTTCGAGCCCCGCGTCGGGCTCTGTGCTGACTGCCAGCTCAGAGCCTGGAGCCTGTTTCAGTCTGTGACTCCCTCTCTCTCTGACCCTCCCCTGCTCACACTGTCTCTCTCTCTCTCTCTCCTAGAAATAAATAAAACATTTAAAAAAATAAACACTTCAGCATGAGTATCACCAAGTTCAATATTTGTTTGTTTTTAGTCAAAGTAAAATTTACATACAGCAAAATGTAGCAATCTCAAGAGTACTATTTTATAGGTTTGATATATACACACACAATACAACTCCTATCAAAATATAGAACATTACCAGCTTTCCAGAAATTTCCTTCATGCTCCTTCATAGTCAATCCCTGCTTTTATTCTGTGAGCAACAGCTTCTCTGAATTTTCTAACATAAATTAGTCACTTTTGGAAAACTTTTTATTTGGAAATGCTTTGAAACTTACAGAAAAGTTTCAAGAAAAAGAATACTTGTTCTTTATAGAACATCCATATACCCTTTACCCAGATTCACCTATCCTTAACGTTTTACCTCATTTGTTCCTTTTATATGTGTGTAGATCATTTTTTTTCTGAAACATTTGAGATAAAGTAACATGTAACCATAGATTAGGTTTTGTGGCTTTAGAACTTCAGAAAAACGGAATCACAGAGCATGTATGTCCTTTCTAAATTTTTATTAAAAGTTTTAACCTAATTGAAAAATGAATAGTACTGGAAGGTTTTTAATAAAAAACAGCAGCCACTTCTAACTATTCCCACCCAGCAGTCCTGCCCCCGAGAGTCAATCCCTTTTAACTCCTTTAACTATTTCTTGTGGTTACCTCCTTATTCATAAAATAGGTTTATGTTATTTTTTTTTTTTTGTTTCAGCAGTTTTAGATATTATCTAGTCATCTTACATTTTGGTAGATTTATTCATTCAACAATTTTTTTTGAGTGAACATAAGTTTTCATTTTACTGGGGTAAATACATCTGAGTGGCATTCCTGGGCCATATAGTACATGTGTGTTCAATTTTGTAAGAAACTGACAAACTGATTTGCAAAGTATCTGTACCATTTTGTATTCTCAACAGCAATGGGTGAGAGTTCCAGATGCTCTACATCCTCACAAGTACTTGGTATGGTATTGGTTTTATTCGTTCTAATAGGTGTGTTGTAGTATTTCCTTGTGCTTTTAACTTTCATTTCCCTAATGACTTTGAGCATATTTCTACATGCTTGTGGCCATTTTTATAAATAATACTTGGTAAAATGTCTATTCAAATATTTTGCCAATTTCAAAAAAATTTATTAATTTTTCTACAAGTTTTTTTGTATATTCAAGTAAGCTAATATACAGTGTCATCTTGGCTTCAGGAGTAGAACCCAGTGATTCATCTCTTATATATGCTATCCAGTGCTCATCCCCCAAAATGCCTTCCTTAGTGCCTCTTGCCCATTTAACCCATCCCCCCACCCATCCACCTTCCAGCAACCCTTAGTTTGTTCTCTGTACTTAAAAGTCTCTTATGATTTGCCTCCCTCTCTGTTTTTACCTTATTTTTCCTTCCCTTCTGCTATGGTCATCTGTTGAGTTTCTCAAATTCCACATATGAGTGAAATCATATGATATCTGTCTTTCTCTGACTTACTTCACTTAGCGTAATACACTCTAGTTCCATTCACATTGTTGCAAACAGCAAGATTTCATTCTTTTTCATCACTGAGTAGTATTCCATTGTATGTGTGTTTATGTGTGTGTACACACACACACACACACTCTCTCACACTAATACATACACACATACGGCATCTTCCTAATCCATTCCTCAATTGATGGATATTTGGGCTCTTTCCATAATTTGGCTATTGTTCATAGTATTGCAGTAAACATTAAAAGTTCTTTATGTATTCTAGAAACAAGTCCTTTGTTGGATATGTGCTTTGTGAATATTTTCTCCCAGTCTGTGACTTGTCTTTTCATTGTCTTAACAGTATCTTTAAAAGAGGAAAAGTTTATAATTTTGATGAAATCCTATTTGTCAACTTTTTTCTTGTATGGATTATGCTTTTAGTGCTGTATCAAAAAACGAATTGCAAAACCCAAGGTCACAAAGATTGCTCCTATGTTATCTTCTAAGATTTTTATAGCTTTATGTTTCATATTTAGGTTTATGACCTATTTTGAGTTAATTTTTGTGTAAAGTGTGAGGTTTAGGTTCATGCTATTATTATTATTTTTTTTTTGGCACATGAACGTGCAATTGTTCTAGCACCATTTATTGACAGGACTACCCCTTTACCCATTGAATTTATTTTGCCCAAAATCAATTGGCCATATTTCTGTGAGTCTATTCCTGAACTCTGCATTCTGTTCCATTGATCTATATGTGTGTCTCTCTCCCTTTCTTTTGAGGCAACTGCTTTTAACACTGTGTATCCTTCCAGAGATGTTCTATGTATATATAACTATGTGAGCAAATATATTTGTTTTTCTTTTTGTGTTTACTGAAATAGTCACATAATTTGCACGCAGTTCTGCACCTTGCTTTTTATAATTTCATCTTCTTTCATGGAAGTAAGTCTCTGTGAGTTCACTCCAATTAGAACTATCTCATTTGGGGGGCACCTGGGTGGCTCAGTTGGTTGAGCATCCAACTCTTGATTTCAGCTCAGGTCATGACCCCAGGGTTTTGGGATTGAGCCATGCATTGGGCTCTGGGCTGAGCATGGAGTCTGCTTAAGATTCATTCTCTGTCTCTCTCTCTCTCCCAGCCTCCCCCTCTCCTTCCCTTTCTCTCCCCCTCCCTCCCTCTTTTCTTTCCTCCCTCCCTCCCTCCCCCACAGTTACACATGCTCTGTCTCTCTCTCTCTCAGAAAAAGGGACTATCTCATTTAGTTTAATGGTTCCACTATCTCATTTAGTTTAAATATTCCACTGTATGGGTGTATCATAATTTATTTAAGTGATTTTCTATGCTGAATATGTATGTTGTTTCCAAGCCTTTGCTATTACAAATAATCTTCAGTGTACAGCCTTGAACACATTTTAATCTACACATGTATGACTATGCCTGGAGGATCAGTTCTTAGAAATGGAATTCCTGGGTCACAGGATATGTGCATTTTATTGTATTTTATTTTTAAAATTTTTATGTTTATTTTTGAGAGAGAGAGAATGAGCAGGGGAGGGGCAGAGACCGAGGGAGACACAGAATCCAAACCAGGCTTCAGGCTCTGCGCTATGTGATGTGGGACTCATCCTCACAGACTGTGAGATCATTTATTTTTGTCTTTGTATTATTTTCCTATTTTGTAGGGTTTTTCCTCTTTATTTTACACACACACACACACACACACACACACACACACACGAGAGAGAGAGAGAGATTGAGAGAGAGATTCCTTTGCCCATGATATGTTGTATTAGTTAGGAATATTTTTGGTGACAAGTTATAGGAAACGAGATTATAGTGGCTACATTAATTTGCTAGAGCTGCCATAACGAAATATCCCAGAGTGGGTGAGTTTCCAGAACTTTCTCCCAGTTCTGGAAGCTGAAAGTTCAAGATCAAGGTGCCAGCAGGGTTGGTTTCTCCTACAACCTCTTTCCAAGGAAAAGGTCATGGTCACCTTGCACAGGGTCACTTTCTCACTGTGTCCTCACATGGTCTTTCCTCTGTGAGTTAATATGTCCCTGGTTTTTCTCATTTTTTCTTATAAGGACACCTGTAATATTGGATTAGGGCCCCACCCTTACGACATGATTAGCTTTAATTACCTCTTTATAGGCCCTATGTCCAAATGCAGTCACAAATCCAGGCCAATTCCTTCAGATTTTAAGGCTCAAGAATAATCTTCTTTGTCTGAATGCTCTGCCCTTCAGGCCCACTGGGATAGCCTTGTTACCCTCCCTGCCTTGGACGGTGGTCCTGTCCTGGAGGAACTGGGCAGCAGTGGCATGGACTGCAGAAACCGAGGAGAAGACAGCCTTATGCTCTTGGTCTGTGATGGCAGTGGTAGGCTTACTGGTTTGTCAATCGTTTTCAGGGCCAGTCTTCCCTTTTCTTGAAGGAAAATGCATGTTCGCTGCTGGATAGCTCTGTGGTCCTGTTCTGTAGAATCGCAGAAGTCTGACAGCCGTGTTTCATTCCAACCTGTCTCTGTCCCTGTAACTCTAAGCTGATAGTATTTCTGCTGATATAATCCCTATCTTAGCTATCACTATTCCTAGCTTCTGCTGAGATGGCTGATTAAATTTATGACTAGTACCCATAATATCTTTATCAAATGATTTTCCAGTCACACTCTAATGTTCTCTTCAGAACTTGCCTTCTCATCTTTTGTAATACGGATGGGCTGAGCATTTTCCAAATCTTTGAGTTCTTTTTACTTAACAATTATTTCAACTTCTGTCTCTCCTCTCTTATTTTACTAAAAACAGTAAAGAGAAACGAGGTTTCACCTTCAATACTTTGCACAGAGATCTCAGTTAAATATAGAAGTTTATCACTTTTAACTTTTATTTTCCACAAAACATTGGAATATAATTCAGCCAACGTTCTTTGCCACTTTATAACAAGGATCACCTTTCCTCTAGTTTCCAATAACCCTCATTTTTGTCTGAGAGCACCTCACAATCATCTTTAATGACCATATTCCTACCAAAAATCTCTTCAAGGCAATGTAGGCATTTTTGTTTATTCCTAAGTACTTTATTCTTTTTGATGCTATTGTTGTTGGAATTATTTCCTAATTCCTTTCTTGAAATGTTCAGTGTACAAAAATGCAATTGATTATTATATATTCTTTTATACTGCAGTCTTGCTGAACTAATTTATTAACTCCAATTGTGTGTGTGTGCTCCTTTAGATTTTGTGTATACAAAATTATGTCATTTGCAAATAGAAATAGACTTATTTATTCTTTTCCAGTATGGACGCCTTTTCTTTTTGTTGCTTAATTACCTGAATTAGAACCTTCAGTATAATATTGAATAGAAGTGGCAAGTGTGATTGTCTGTTTTTTGTTCTTGATCTCAGAGGAGGGAAGCTTTCACTCCTTCACCATTATGTATGATGTTAGCTGTTGGTTTTTCATAGGTGCCCTTTATCAGACTGAGGGAGTTCACTTCTATTCCCAGTTTGTTGAGTTTCTTTTCCTTTATTATGAAAAGGAGGGGTTGTCAAATTGCTTTTCTGTTCCTGCTGAGATGACCATGTACTTTTTGACCTTTATTCTTTTAGTATGGTATATTACATCCATTGATTTTCTAATGTTGAACCAACCTTGCATTCTTGGGTTAAATCTTAGTCACCGTGTACAATCCTTGGAATATGTTACTAGATGAAGTCAGCTAGTATTTTGTGGTGAATTTTTGTATCTATATTTAAAAGGAATATTGAGGGGCGCCTGGGTGGCTTAGTCGGTTAAGCGTCCAACTTTTGCTTAGGTCATGATCTCGCGGTTCGTGGGTTCGAGCCCCGCGTCGGGCTCTGTGCTGACTGCCAGCTCAGAGCCTGGAGCCTGTTTCAGTCTGTGACTCCCTCTCTCTCTGACCCTTCCCTGCTCACACTGTCTCTCTCTCTCTATCTCCTAGAAATAAAAAAAAAAATAAGGGATACTGGTTTGTGGGTTTTTTTCTCTTGAAATCTTTGTCTTGTTTTAGTATCAAGATAATACTGGCCTCGTAGAATGATCTGGGCAGTATCTCTTCCTTTTCAGCCGTTTTTCTCATAGAGTAGGTGCAGAGGCACTGATATGGGAAGATGTTTGGTATAATTGAAAATCCAGGTGCCAGTGTGGATGGAGTGTTTGTTGTGAGCAAA
This sequence comes from Hyaena hyaena, assembly GCF_003009895.1. Classification (NCBI taxonomy): domain Eukaryota; kingdom Metazoa; phylum Chordata; class Mammalia; order Carnivora; family Hyaenidae; genus Hyaena; species Hyaena hyaena. The sequence goes on along the minus strand of NW_024081390.1, from coordinate 949,343 downwards.
GAAAACAGCAGTAGGAAATGTGTTTGGAAAGCAAAGGCCCTGGTGGGCCTGAAATGGTCTTTGGCTTTTACTCTGACCAAGATAGGGAACCAATGGAGGGTTTTATAAAGAGAAGTGACATGATTTGGGTAGGTCTTAAAAGAATCACTGATGACTCAGTTGAGAATAGACTGTAATGGGGCAAGGGTAAAAGCTGAGTAACCGATTAAGAGATTATTCCAGTATTCCAAATGAGAGATGAAGATGGCCTTGGTGAGGGTGGGGGGCAACAGAGGTGATGATAAATAGTAGGATTAAATATCTCATGATCCTTGCTGTCTGTATATATTTAAGCGTGAGGCACAAAAACATTTACTGGAAATCTGTGTAGGTGAAGATTGTTGACTAGTAGTCTGGGTTAGTCAAGGAGCCAGAATTTTCCACTGGGATCCTCAAATCTCACATGTAAGTATTTGGAGATCATTTTTGCTGAGATAGATCAGTTTCTAAAAAACATTCTTGTATGTCTTGGGGGAAATGTTTTATATAAGCCTGGCTACTGTCATTTTTGAAGCCTAGCAGGAGTGGACCTGCAGTTGAGGATGGGAATGGTCTCACAGTTTTAGGAACAGACTTTCAAGACATCTTGTTTTAAGACTTATTTCTGCTTTCCAGTAACCTTGGTGTCTTTTAAGTCCTGACTCTATCCATTTAATGTTTCCAGAGATAAAACCTCTAGTTTATTGCCAGACTGCTTGGGGTGATGGCGGGGACCTCACAGAGTATTCAGTCCATATACAAATATTGAACCAATCTCCTATTTTCAGTTTTGAACTTCACCCCTTTCTTACTGGTGCCTCTCACGGGTTTCACAGAACAGATTAGCTGGCTTTTGTCTAGCATCCTTTTCTGCAGGCATTTAAAGCTGTAGCTTTCTCCTCTCTGCTCTGCTTCCGAGAATGGTTGAAATCTCTCACTCACTTATGGCTCTTCTCCTCATCTTTTTGGTCCTTATAGGCTTATGATTTTTTTAAATTTCTTTGCCATCATTTTGGAAGTTCTTAGGAGGGAAAGGAGATAAATATGTGCTGTCAACACAGCAACTTTAACCAGGTGAATATACTTTTTTCATATTCTGTATGACCCTCTGCAGAATTTTATTTCCTTTCCTCACACTGAGGACCATTGGTCTATTATATTGGGCATCTGTCATGGGGTTTTAGGGCTCTACGTTAGAGACAGATAGACATGAGCTCAATTTCCAGTTACACTACTAGCTGTGTGGCCATGGAAAAATCACTTAAGTTCCTTGAGCCTCAATTTTTTCATGTTTAAAATAAGAACGATAATTATTATACTATATCAAAGAGATGTAATAAGCACCTAATGAGATAATCTATGTAAACCTCTTAGTGTAGTCTTTGGTCCATGCTCGATAACTGTTATGTATTATTATTGAGTCTTTCCTTATAAGTCCTCTTTAACTTTTGAATCGATGCTTCTCCTTCCTCTGGGAGGAAGAATAATTTGATGTGAATAGAGTGTGCTTAAATTCTATAGGCCATGACCACACTAGGCTATGATTCTATAAGTTGTATCTGTTGTTTATGAATTCAAGAAGACCTGCTTAGCAAAAGTATGAATATTGCTTGCTTAATCTTACCACATGGCATCATTGGTAATCTATTCATTTGGTTGCTTACTCTTTAATTGTTTAATTCATTTATCTAACTTTGTTGGGCTCTTCTTATGTGTCAGGCACTGTGCTAGGGGATAATGAGTATGAGTCTTAACAAAGCAGGTAGAGTTCTTGTCCTTAAGTACATAACAGTCCAACGAGGTAGACAGATGAGAAAAGGCAATTTAGAAGCAGTGTGATTGTGCTGTGACGAGACACATGCTGCTGTGATTAAATGACTGTTTAATGTCTGTCTCTTTCACCGTAAGAGCAAAGACCTCATCTATCTTGTTTATCACTTTCGTCCCTGTGCCTCGCGTCACTCCTAACACATATGATGTACTCAATAAAAATTTGTGTTGAATGAATGATGCACAATGAAAACTTTTCCTTGAAAAGGTTATACAGAAGAGGATGTACTTGAAAAATTCCCTTTCATGTTTACAGAAGAGAGCATTTTTACAATGAATGTGTGTTCAATTAGTCAGCGAGTGAGTGAATATTTGGCAAGGGTAAGAGGAAGTACATCCCAATTTAACAAATGTTTCCTGAGATCTAACTATGTGCCAAGGCACAATACATGGCATGAAAGATACTGAGATGAATAAGATATGGCCTACGCCCTTGAGGGTCTGCAAGTCTAGTCTGGAGACAGACAGGTGAATAGTCAATTACAGTACAGTATGATAAGTTTATTTATGAATAAACCTCAAATAGATGTGAATCCTAAGCTTGAGGGCTCTGGGTAAGGCTAGAGTCATTAAACATGATTTTGACGACGTGTTCCATTTTCTACAACAAGGTTCAGCAGGGAAACAATTACTTAAAGAATCTATTATATTTTTTTCAGAGAAAGTGTAGAAATCATATTATTGTTAATGGCAATAGAATAGGGAAGAAAATGGAATGAAGAGCAATATCTAAATAAGCTATCATTATATAAGAAATAGACTCATTTAGTGGCTAAGTGATGTTAGGAAGTTCTCTTGGCAGTCACTTTTGGAAAAAGATGATCAAAAACACACCAAGAATGCCAGCTAATGCCACCATTATTTACTTAGTATAAATTTACAATAACAGGAAAATATGTTCAAGAAAATAAAATATCATCTAAAGAATTGACTATAATTTTCAGCTTTATTGTTGTGCGTCGTTTTCCTTTAAAAAACAAACAAATCTGTTTACCATGTTACCATAGGAAACGGGGACGGAGTTGATAAAGAAGGTACACTTAGGTAGAGAAAACAAATAACTATGGCTTAGAAGTTGCTACTTTGTTTTAATAGCAAGAGCTGAACAAAATCAACAATACTTCTTAGATCCTTTTGGAGGAGTGAAGTCATTTGCCCCTCAAATTGGAAAGACAGACCAGTTCTCCATGGGAAGCAGTACTGGGGTAGGAAAAGCTGAGCTGCCATTGATGAATTACAGTTACAGTAAACTGAGGTGGACAACACTAAGAGTTAAAAATGCCAGAGGGACTTAGTCATAGCAGGGCTCCCACCCTTTCATGAGTTTTGCTTCCAGGAGCTCGACCAGGTCCTCACAGTAATTATCATAGAGAAATCCCCTCATGCTTCCGGCAGGTGGAGGGAAAAATAAAACAATTTTGAAATACACCAGAGCATTCTGTTCTTAATAAGGTCTGTCCTCGGGAGAAAACTATAAATAAAGGCTTTAATGGAAAAACTAGGTAGCATGGAAGAACAGATAGATGATGTAAGAGAGAGGTAGAAATTCTAAGAAAGTATGCAAAAGAAATGCTAGAGATTAAAAAAAATCTGTAACAGAAAGAATGTGTTTAATGTCGGACACTAAATCACAGATCCAAGAAGCTCAAAAATACCAAGTGGGATAAAATGCCAAATAATAAATACACTTAGGTATATCATATTCAAGCTGCAGAAACGTGAGTTTAAAAAGGCTTGAAATAAGCCAGAGTTTAAAAATACCTTTGCCTATAGAGGAGCAAAGAAAATAATTACAACTGACTTCTCTTTAGAAACCATGCGAACCAGAAGAGTGGAGTGGAGTGAAATATTTAAAGTGTTGAGAGAAGAAAAACACCAATCTAGAATTCTGTGCCCTCTGAAATTACCCTTCAAAAGTGTAGGAGAAAGAAAGGCTGTCTCAGACAAAAATTGAGGGCATTTGTTGCCAGTAGACCTGTCTCACAGGAAAAGGTAAAAGTTCTTTAGAGAGAAGGAAAATTGTATAGGTCAGAAACCTGGATCTATGTAATGGAGACCATTAGAGAAATAAGTGAGGGTAAAATAAAAGCTCTTATTTTTCTTATTCTTAATTGATCCACAGAAAACAGTTTGTTCAAAGTAATAATAGCAACAATGTATTTGATTACATATGCTTATGTATAAGTGAAATGAATGACAGTAGTGATGAAATGGATGGGAGGAAGAAATCAGGAATAGTTTGCTATTATACGGTACTTGCGCTGTTTGTGAAGTGGTATGTTGTTATGTGAAAGTAGAATTGGATTAGTTGTGAATGTATATTGCAACCTCTTGGGAAACCACTAAAAAAAAATAAAATATAATCAGTATGCTAAGAAAGGAGAGAAAATGAAATCACAAAATGCTCAATTAAACTCTAAAAGCGGGGCACCTGGGTGGCTCAGTCGGTTAAGCATCCGACTTCGGCTCAGGTCATGATCTCACGGTTCGTGGGTTCGAGCCCCGCGTCGGGCTCTGTGCTGACCGCTAGCTCAGAGCCTGGAGTGTGCTTCAGATTCTGTCTTTCTCTCTGTCTCTCTCTCTGCTCCTCCCCTGCTTGTGCTGTCTCTCTCTCTTTCCTTCTCTCTCCTCAAAATAAACATTAAAAAATTTAAAAAGTGGTATATATGTACAATGGAATGTTATTCAATCTTGAAAAAGAAAGAGATCCTGCTATTTGTGACAACATGAAGGAAGGTAGAGGACATTATGCAAAGTGACATAAGCCACAGACACAGAAGGATAGACACTACATGATCCCACTTATATGAGGAATATAAAATAGTCACATTTGTAGAAGCAAAGAGTAGAATGGTTGTTTCTAGAAGCTTGAGGGAGGGGAAAATGGGCAGTTACTAATAAAATGGCACACTAACCCTGTATCCGACATGTCAATTGCGAATATCTTCTCCCATTCTGTCGGTGAAGCCAATACTACATAGTATGTTAACTAACTTAAATTTAAGTAAATAAAATTTCAAAACATTTATTTATTTTTGAGAGACAGAGACAGAGGGAGACACAGAATCCAAAGCAGGCTCCAGGCTCTGAGCTGTCAGCACAGCCCAAGGTGGGGCTTGAACTCACGAACTGTGAGATCATGACCTGAGCCAAAGTTGGACACTAAACTGACTGAGCCACCCAGGCGCCCCTAAGTAAATAAAATTTTAAAAGAGGGTACAAAGTTTCAGTAATACGAGATGAATGAAGTCTAGAGATATACTGTATAGCATACAGCCTATAGTCAACAACACAGTATTGTATACTTATAAATTTTCTAAGAGGGAGAAGATCTTAAGTGTTTTTTATAACAAAAATAATAAAACTTTTGGAGGTGACAGATATGTTTATAGCACAGACTGTAGTTATGGTTTCATCAGTGTATTCTTATCAAACTCATTAAGTTATATATATTAAATATGTACAGCTTTTTGTCAATTATACCTCAGTGAAATGGTTTAGAAAAACCACAAAAGGCAAAAATGTATGCAAGAAAAAGGAACAAAGACCAAGAACTACAAGTAGAAAACAGTAACAAATATGGCAGATAGTAATTCAACTATATTAGAAATCACTTTAAATGTCAGTAGCCTAAATATACAAATTAAAAGAGTTGGATGGGGCGCCTGGGTGGCTCAGTCGGTTAAGCGTCCGACTTAGGCTCAGGTCATGATCTCACGGTTCATGGGTTCGAGCCCTGCGTCAGGCTCTGTGCTGACTGCCAGCTCAGAGCCTGGAGCCTGTTTCAGATTCTTTGTCTCCCTCTCTCTGTGACCCCCCTGCTCACGCTGCCTCTCTCTCTCTCTCAGAAAGAAATAAAACATTAAAAAAATTAAAAAGATGGTCAGAGCAGATCAAATAACAAGACGCAACTCTATGTTTTCTACAAGAAATCCACTTAAATACTGAAACACAGATAGATTATAAGTAAAAGTTTGTAAAAAGATATACCTTGCTGGTACTAATCAAAACAAAGCAGGAATAGCTCTAGTTCAGATAGAGCAGAGTTCAGAACAAGGAAAGTTATCAGGGTTAAAGAGGGATATTACATAACTATAGAGGAGGTCAGTACTTCAAGAAGACATAGTAATCCTTATTGTGTATACACTGAACAACAGAGTAACTAAATACATGAGACAAAAAAAAAAAAAAAAACCAAACCCTGATAGAACTGCCAGGAGAAATATATGAATCCACTATTATAGTTGGAGACTTCAACACAACTCTATCAGAAATGGGCAGATTAAGGAGACAGAAAATCAATGAGGACACAGTTGAACTCAATAGCATCATCAGTTAACTGGATATAATTGACATCTATATACTGCTTCATCCAACAACAGCAGATAACATATTTTTATCAAGCTCACATGGAACATCATCAAGATAGACTACATTTTGGGCCATAAAATACACCTTAACAAATGTAAAACAGTATAAATCATACAGTGTGTACTCTCAGATGACCAAAATGGAATTAAACTAGAAATCAAAAAATCCCCCAAAAGCTTAAACAATATAGTTCTATACAACACAAAAAAGAAATCTCAAGAGGAATTTAAAAATATTTTGTACTAAAATAAGAGGAAAATTCAACTTATCAAAGTTTGTGGGATGCAGTGAAAGCAGTGCTTAGAGGGAAACTTATAGCATTGAATGCATATATTAGAAAAAGAGATCTAAAGTCAATAATCTAAGCTTCCACTTTAGGAAACTAGAAAGAGAAGAACAAATTAAATCCCAAGTAAGCAGAAGAAAGAATAAAAATTAGAGCAGAAATCAATGAAATTAAAATAGGAAATCAACAGAGAATGGCAATGGAAGCAGAAGTAATTCTTTGAAAAGAATAATAAAATCGATAAATCTCTAGCCAGGCTAATTAAGTAAAAAAAAAAAAAAAAAGACAAAAATTACTAAGATAATAAATGAAAGAGGGTACATCACTGCAGATTCAATGAATATTAAAAGATAATAAAATAATATTATGAACAACTATATGCCCTATTGACAGCCTAGGTGATGTTGGATCAATTCCTTGAAAGACACAATCTGTCAATACTCACATAAGAAGAAATAGACAATATAAATAAGCCCATGACTATTAAAGAAATTGAATCAATAATTAATAAATTTCAAACAGAAAGTACCAGGCCCAGATGGGTTCTCTAATGAATTATACCAAACATTTAGGGAATAAATCATACCAATTCTTTCCAATCTCTTCCACAAGATAGATGCAGAGGAAAGACTTCCTAACTTACTCCATGAGGCCAGATTTACCCTAATACCAAAAGATGAAGACATTACAGAAAAATAAAACTACAGACCAATATCTCTTATGTACATACATACAAAAATCCTCAACAAAGTATTAGCAAATTGATTCCAATAATGTGCAAAAAGAATTATACACCATAACCAAGTGGGATTTACTTCAGGCATGCAAGACTGGTTCAACTTTCAGAAATCAATTAATGTAACTGATCAACAGGATAAAGAAGAAAAATCACATGATCATATCAATAGATCCAGAAAAAGCAGTTGATCAAATCCAACACTCATTAGTGATAAAAACTTTCAGTAAATTAGAAATAGCAGCAAACATCCTTGACTTGATAAAGAACATCTACGGAAAACCTACAGCTAACATTATGCTTAGTGATGAGAAACTCAAAGCTTTCCTGCTATGATAAGGAATAAGGCAAAGATGTCCCCTCTCATAATTGCTTTTCAACATCATACTGGAACCCTAGCTAATTCTATAAGACAAGAAAAGGAAATAAAAGGTATACAAGTTGGGAAGGGGGAAATAAAATTGTTTTTATTTGCAGATGACATGATCATCTATGTAGAAAATCCAAGAGAATTGACAACCCTCCTGAAACGAATAAATATAGCAAGGTTCATGAATATGAGGTCAGTATACAAAAGTCCATTGATTTCCTGTATACCAGCAAAGAACAAGTGGAATTTGAAAATAAAGACATGTTGCCATATACATATATAAATATAACCCCCCCCAATGAAATACTTTAGGTCTAAGTCTAAATATGGTACTAGAGGACCCTGTTGGGCTGGTCAAGACTTTCTACAAGCTGCACTGATGTACAAGATCTATATGAGCAAAAGTATAGAACTCTGATGCAAGATACTAAAGAAAAACTAAATGGAGAGATATTTCATGGTCATGGATAGGAAGACTCAGTATCGTCGAGATGTCAGTTCTTCTCAGCTTGATCTAAAGATTCAGTGTAATCCCAATCAAAATACCAGTCAGCAAGTTATTTTGTGGGTATTGACAAACTGATTCTAAAATCTATACGGAAAGTCAAAAGATCCAGAATAGCCAACTCAGTATTAAAGGAGAACAAAGAAGACTGACACTACCTGACTTCAAGACTTATTATAAGTTATATATATTATTATAACCAAGACAGTGGGGGTATTGGTGAAAAGGTAGACAAATAGATCAATGGAACAGAAGATAGCCTAGAAATAAACCTACATAAAATATGGTCAACTGATTTTTAAGAAATTGTGCAAAGGTAATACAATGGAGCAAAGGTAGCCTTTGCAACAAATGGTGCCGGAACAACAGAACATCCACACACATGCCAAAAAAAAAAAAAAAGAATATGAACACAGACCTTACAACTTTCACAAAAAATAACTCAAAATGAATCACAGACCCAAATATAAAATTCAAAATTATAAAAATTCTACATTGGGAGATGTTGTTAGCAGTATGCCCAGGAAACCATGGTAACCTAAAGGAGGTGCCCCAAATGGCCTTAATGGGGGAACAGGTTAGGGAGGGCTTTCTGAAATGAGGTGATGCCAGAGATGAGAACCGAAAGTTTATTATTAGGTGAGAAAGTTAAGGAAGGACATACTAGGAAGAGGCGGTGGCATGAATAAAGACCTGGAGGTGTCCAAGCCCTGTGACATCAAAGTATAGGATATTTTAAGCTGTAGGTAAGGTAGCCAAAGTATCTTCAGCAAACACCTTTCCTCTTCACCAACATTTCATTCCATCTCTAAACAAGTAAACCCATTGCTTTCTTGTCTTTATACAGGAAAGGTTTGTCTCCTCTTCTGTCCTTTGACCTAGGCCTGCCTTCTATTTAGAATATCTTATATTTTTACTCGTCTATGCCATTTCTTTTTTTTTTAACTGAAGTTTATTTTATTTATTTATTTTGAGAGAGAGAAAGAGAATCCCAAGCAGGCTCCTCACTGTCAACACAGAGCCTGATGTGGGGCTCGAATCCACAAAATGCAAGATCATGACCTGAGCAGAAATCAAGAGTCAGATACTCAACTGACTGAGGCACCCAGGCGCCGCAATGCCATTTCTCTTCTTTCACCTTCTTTATAATGTTGTCTCAAGCTTTCTTCATCTAGGGATGCTTCCCTGATTAACTCTAACCAGTTTCATTTGAGCACTTTTTGATATGGGCTCAGTAGATGAGCTTGAGTCCTCATCTTAGTTGTGACCTTTTCAGATTTATTGTCCTTAAGAAATTACCTTAATATCATAATTACTAATTTAATGGGGACATACATGTCAGAGAGTGATGGTGAGGGCCTAAAGAGGTCAAAGATGTGTGATGCTTAGCACAGTGCCTGGCACAGACTAACTCCTAAATAAATAGCATTTGTAATTGCTGTCATTGTTGATGATTGATAATTGATAATTGTTTCAAATGTGTATGTTTTAGTTTTCCAGGTTATCTCCCAGAAGCTTACAGGCAGGAACTCAGTCTTTGATCGGCATGGCTTCACCGTATTTTGCACAAATATGTACTCAATAAATGTAAATTTCTTCCTTGCTGAATTACATGATTGGTTAAATTCAACACTCTATTTCTAATGACGTATTTTTTCAAGAATTTAACCCAACTGTTAATTTTACTGATGGATGGAAATCTTTCACTTGAACTGAGAGCAAATCTAACACTGATTTATTATATATTTATGCCCATCATTAACTGGGTGCTATTGGGGAATGCAAATACTAATGACAGTAATAACCACCATATAGGGCAAGAAGTGTGACGCCGCCCCCCCCCCCACCCTGCTGAAAGAAGAAGGAGGTTAAAATGCCCATGGTCTCATCTCCCAGAGTTAATGAGATATGGAAATAGGACCAGAGTCCAGGCCTTCTGCCTTATAGTTCTGTGCTCTTCCCACACACTGCATGGCCTTTCTAGAGCCCTTTCATGGCCCTCTGGGGGCTTCCATTCTGATGAGAAAATAAGACCCTTGCAGAAGAGAATGTGAAAACAATAGGAACCATCAGTGCCTTACTCTTTCACATCAGTTATAGATTGTCAGAGAATCTGTAATGCTCAGTAGGTTCACTGTGCATCTCATTGCCCACGCTACTTACTTAGTGCTGTCACTCACGCAGGGGGTCTCCAAGGAGACAGTGCACATTCTGGCAGTCAGCTCTTGGCACCTCCACCTTGATATTTTTACAAAGATTACAATGCTAAGTTCATTCCCTCAGCTTTGAGATATTGTTTTATATAAATCTGGCCCTTTGGTTCATGAGGGATTGAAAATAGGGCTCCAGTTTCCCTAAACCATAATGTTCCCAGAATTGGAGGACTGGAAACAGAAAGAAGGTATGAAAAAATATAGCCATTAATTCTGGGGTCAGATTAAATAGACAACCTGCTGAGCATCTAGGAACTGACTCCATCTATCACGTTATTTCCCCTTTGTCAAAAACCAATGATGGGAGTGAGGAAGCAGAATTGTGGTGAGAAGGATTGTTGGAGGCATAGTCATTAAGAGTAAGACCCAAATTTGAATACCCATCCTGCCTCTCTCTGGCCTTATGGATCTGGGCAGGTACTTAGCCTTTCTGAATTTCAGTTTCCTTATCTGTAAAAACTGACAGCTCTCTTTATTCAGGGGGAAATGGAAAAAGGGTAGGCACAGAACGAGACTAGAATTAAGTTTAGGAGCCACTGAAGATAAAAGCAAATGATCCAAAAGTTACGAAGATGACAGAAGTGGCAGAAGATGAAAGGCAAGGGGGTGGGAACTTGCCACGTAAGTGGAAACGTAAGTGACAAATAGCTCCACAGACAACACAAGAAAATGCGGAAGAGACAATTTAGATTTGGCCAGAAGTAGGCCACTGAGGCCCTCCGAACAGTTTCCGTGGAGTGCTGAGGAGAAGAACCACATTGCATGGGCTTGCGGAGGAAGTGTGTCCTGGAGAAACAAGACTGAGATTCTCTTCTCTTGTAGCCATGGAAGGCACAGCCTGGCAGAGTGGTTACTTCTTAGTGTTATGACCACACACTGGGGAGGATGGCTGATTTCTTGCTTCTCAGGCCAGTTCTAGATCTTATCTCCTTTTTTCCCCTTCAGAGTCTCTGTTTCGTTATTTGAAAACCACAAAAATTCATTATTGATTTCACGGGTTTCATAATATTGAAGGAGACAATGCATGTAAGATGTCTGGCCTACAGAATGAAATGACTCAGGGTTAGCAGCTATGATTGTATTATTATCATGTTCTAGAGCATTATTACTATGTTAGTATTATGTTTTAATTATTATGATGTAGAGGAGCAGGTTAGTTAAAAATGGCTTGAGTTTCAAATGGCTTGAGGTGGGGGATGTAGGAGTTTAGTAGTCAGTACTGTGCCCAGTTGTGTGTTGTGCTGATGGGCATATGGTAGCAAGATGGACAGTGTCCCTGGCCTCATGGATCTTATGAACTAGTTGGGGAAGTAATGCCAAGGAGGCTGTGCTGAGGGTTAGAATAGGGGAAGCAGAGGGTGCTGTGGGCCTAACTTGTTCCAGGAGCTCCTCCCCTACCCAACCCCATCTTTGGAAGAGAAACTCTGAATCCAGGAAATAATGCCGGATCTACATGTTTCTATTAGAGAGGGACTCTGTTATATCTGTTAGAAATTCCTTCATTGACTGATATTAACTAGCCTTTGAGGAAGGATCCAGAGCTGGCTCAACCTGCTTAATTTTTAAATAAATAAATAAATCCTAACATGAATGCTCTCAGAACAGTCTCTGAAACTTACTATGAATAAAATACTATAATAACAATATGGAGTCTTTCATAGCAAATCATTAGAGAAATTCCATTTTCTGTCAGCAAACACAATTTAAGCACTTAACAGCTAAGCTTCTTAAGATTCATAGCTGACTAGGGAGCAATTAGGACTGGATTTTAATGAATACACACGAACTCGGGTTTCTGCCAGGAAGAAAGGCTAAGTTTGTAAATGGTGGAAATGGCTTTTGGATTTAATTTAGACTATCACTTAGACATCTTCTTGGATTAAAAAACAAACAAATCCTTAACTTATGCACTAATTACAACATGCTGTATTCATCCCCTCCTCATTCACAACATCCTCGTCATTCAGTTTGACAAGCAAAATGCATGGCGGGGAGCAATTGCTGGTTTTTAAATGACTATTAAACAGTTAAACTGATCAGCTATTCAACAGAAATAGGACTCTCCCCACCCCCAAATAAAACCCCTAGATTGAATAATTAACTTGTGTGTTCTGATGAACTCTGGCAGTTTGGATTTCAGCATCTTTAGTATCTGAATTTAAAAGGGAAGAGACTAAAAGTGGAAAGAACTAGGAACTGAATGGTTCTTGTACATGACTACTTTTTAGGGTTATAAATCATTCCTTCCCAATTGTCTGGAAATTCTGTAATCCATGTTTGTAAGCTCTTAACTCCATTGGCTATTTTAGGATCCCCACAGTTTGCAACGTTCCATACCTAATTATCTCTTGGAGTTTCCAGGGGTTCTTTTGCTTAGAAACACAGTTTAGGTGTGTCGGTTTGGATCATCTGGGAAGCCAAGATAGAGTTTGAAGGGCAAGATAGTTATTCGGAGTAATGCCAATGAAAGATAAATGGGAGCAGGTGCCGAAGGAGGCAGGGAGAGCCTTCAGATCATAATGCTGATCTGATACCTGTAAAGGGAGAGAGGAATTTGAGGTATGAATGTCCTCAGACATCAGTGTAGCTTGTAGAAAGTCTTGGCCAGCCCAGCAGGGACCTCTGACACCGAGATTTCCCATAGAGGAGGTCCACGTTGGGCAGAACTGGCCAGGCCCTAAGACCCCCCCCCTCCCATCTTTCTCAGTCACTGGCTGGGGGCAGCCTGGGAAGAGCATGTCCTCACTCAACTGCGGCAGCGGATCCCTAAGGCACCACAGCTGGAGGCTGGTTACCTGCGTTCCCGGCAGGATCAGCCATTGCTTCCTGGATGGAGATCCCTGCTGCTCACCTCCATGGCTGCCAGAGGAATGAATGCATCTAGATTACAGACCTACAAGGCCGCCCGGGCATACACCTCAGGGTGTGGTGTTTGAAGTGACGCGCTTGAAAACGGATATTCCCAGTGTCTTTAATGCTTTGTGGGTGCATTAGAATTCAGGGCAAGGCAAGCAAGGGCCCAGTTTACACTGGGAAAATTCTACTGTTGTCAATTGTATTAAATGTACAGTCATTCACTAAGATTTTAAGAGAGTCAAATATTAATACAGAAATGAAAAGCTCAGGAATAACTGAAATTATTTGCTACATTTAAAACAGGTTTTGAAACCTCAGACATACAGAAATGTTTGTAATATGCCAAGTAGCAGTCTTTTACCATTTAAGTATAAGGCGATCCAGCCTGCTAAGAACAGAGAAGTTTAGAAAAGACTTTTCCTTTATGAAAAATATCAAGTGTGACTTCTAGGAAGGGGTTTATTGCATGAGTAGTTTATTATAATGTTTTAATATTTAGAATGCCTATTTTCCCTAAGTCCCTATGTATAATCAGGCACAGGTTTATTTTTCTCAGATTTCACAAGAAGTGTATGTTAATTACTAGGTACACTACACGCCCCATGATTTATCATTTGTAATCCTCAAAATGGCCACAGGAGACACTACTTTGCCCATTTTCTGGGCATAATGCCTGAGAGTGAGACTTTAAATAGGTGGCTTAGCTTTTTTCTGATAGAAAATGGCAGGATCTCGATCTGTCAGATTCTGAATACTACATGTCCAAACACTGTATCACACTGCCTATTGTTATAAGTTTAATAGAGAATTTTTCATTCAGAGGAAAATAATGGATCAGATAATATCTACAATAATTTGTGTCTTCTTAAAAATGTCCTTTTATTTTGTTGTTGGTTTAAGTGGGATTATCTGTTCACTAAAATGAGTAAATGATAGCATGGCCAACTCCCTTAAATTGCACACCAATTTGTAGCTCTGTTATTTGGTGCATACACATTGATTGCTCTGTCCTTGGAGTGCATTGACCCTCTTTTCATTATATAATATCCTTTTTGTCTCTGGTATTTTTCTTTGATCTCAAATCTACTTTATCTGATATTAATGTAGGCACTTCTGCTTTCCTTTGCATGATATATCTTTTTTATGTTTTCACTCTCAACCTAGTGTATTATTATATTTGAAGTAAGCTTCTTTGGATAGCATATAGATCATGTTTTTAAATACACTCTGCTCAGGCACCTGGGTGGCTCAGTTGGTTAAGCACTGGACTCTTGATTTCGGCGCAGGTCATGATCTCTCAATTTGTGGGTTCAAGCCCTGCACTGGGCTCTGTGCTAACAGTGCAGAACCTGCTTGGGATTCTCTCCCTCTCTTGTTCTCTGCCCTTTTCCTGCTCATGTTCTCTCTCTCCCACCCTCTCTCTCTCTCTCTGTCTGGCCTTCCCCTGCTAGTGTTCTCTCTCTTTCTCTCTCTTTGTCTCTCTCCCAAAATAAATAGATAAACTTAAAAAAATTTAAATACACGCTGCCAATCACTCATTTGGTGTTTTAGAGCATTTCACATTTAATGCAATTATAAATATATTAGGGCTTACGTCTGCCATTTTGTTTTTTGTTTTGCTTTGTTCTCTTTGCTTTTTATCTCTATTTTCTTTTTCCTGCCTCCTGGTTTGTTACTTAAACAATTTTTAGAATTCCATTTTGATTTATCTTTGGTATTTTTGAGTGTATATCTTTGTGTGATAGCTTTTTTTTTTTTTTTTTATTTCTAGAAGAGAGAGAGAGAGAGACAGCGTGAACAGGGGAGGGTCAGAGAGAGAGGGAGTCACAGACTCTGAAACAGTCTCCAGGCTCTGAGCTGGCAGTCAGCACAGAGCCCGACGCGGGGCTCGAACCCACTACCGCGAGACCATGACCTAAGCGAAGGTCGGACGCCCAACCGACTAAGCCACCCAGGCGCCCCAATGTGATAGCTTTTTTAGTGGTTGATCTAGATATTACATTATATATACACATAATATTGTAATCTGTTTGTGGTGTCATTTTACCCATTAGAGTGAAGTATACAGACCATACCTCCCTTTATATCCTTCTACCCTGCAATTTATAATATAATTATCTTAAATGTTTCATCTACCTATTTATAATCATATCAGGCAGTGCTATAATTTTGCTTTAACCACCAATTTAATTTAGAAAAATGAAAAGGAAGAATAAAGGCTTTATTTTTATCCATATTTTTGCTTCCTGTATTCTTCCTTCCTTCCTCCTATCCCATAGTTCCTTATGTATCATTCCGTCTCTGTTTAGAAAACTTTCTTTAGCTATTCTGTTATGGTAGGTTTGCTGGTAAAAAAGAATTCTTAGTTTTCCTTTATCTGAAAATGTCTTGATATCCTCTTTATTCCTGAAGAATGTTTTTGCTGGGTATAGGATTATAGTTTTGCAGTTCTTGAAAAATATCATGCCACTTATTTCTGGCCTCTATGGTTTCCAATGAGAAATACGCTGTCATTTGAATTGTTCTATAGATTAGGTATCATTTTTCTCTGGCTACTTTCAAGATTTTTTATTTGTCTTTAGTTTTCAAAAGTGTGATTATGATATGTTGTGGAATAGATTTCTTTGGGTTTATTCTGTTTGTGTTTTGCTCAGCTTCTTTAATCTGTAGGTTTATGTCTCCATATTTGGAAAGTTTTCAAGCCATTATTTCCTCAAGTACTTTTTTAGCCTTTCCCTCCTTATGCTTTCCTTCTATGACTCTGCTGATATCAATGTTAGATATTACATTATATTCCTATAGGTCCCTGGGAGCTGTGTTTATTTTTGAAGTCTATTTTTTCTCTGTTATTCACTGGAGTAATTTCTATTGTTTTGTCTTTAAAGTTCACTGATTCTTTCCCTGTCACCTCTATCTTGCTGTTGAGCCTATGTGCTGAGCCTTTAATTTCAGTTATTGTATTTTTCAGTTCCAGAATGTCCATTTGGTTCTTATCATCTTCTATTTCTTTGCTGAGACTTTCTATTTCTTTTCTGAGGCTATTTTTCCATTTGTTTTAAAAATATTTGTAATTGCTCCTTGAAGCACTTTAGATGACAGTTGCTTTGAAAACTGTTAGATAATTCTAACATTCGGTCATTTTGGTGTTGGTGACTCAATTCCCTTTCTTCATTCAGTTTGAAATCTTCCTGATTGTTGGTATGAGCAGTGATTTTTATCAAAACCTGGTCAGTTTTGTATTTAAAGATTCTGGATATTGTTTTAATTTTTTTTTTTTCTGACAGCACTGTGGCAGGGAAAGGCGAGAGCCCTGCTTCGTTATTGCCAAGTGGAGATGGAAGTCCAGGTCCCCCTCCCAGCCTCCATTAACACCCAGAGAGCAGGCTCCTTCTTGCTGTTTGGTAGAGATGTGAGTTCTGGCTTCACACATGGTCTTTACTGACTCTGCAGTGAGGATGGCCTTGGAACCACCGGACAATGGCAAGAATCTTGGCCTCTGCTGACACTAACCCAACCAGGGTTACCTTCCAAGTGGAGGTACAAGCTCCTCACGTGATTTCCAATGACACAGTGGGGGTGGGGGATGATTATGGCAAGCAGGGTGAAAGTTTTCCATACTCAGCCTTCTATGCTACCCCCCGATAGAGGTGTTGTGTTTGTTGCCTTGTTACAACCTTCCAATAACGGAAGTCCAGGTTCCCTATTTGCCCTTTGCTCATGTGGGTGGTAATGGGATTACAGTTTCTCTGCTACTTTTGGCTGGAGTAGAGTGGTTATTGACTAAAATGTTTCTTCCTTACTAAACTGCCCTCTTCCTGGTCTTTTGGCAAGAAAGAGAAACCTTGTGTGGGAGGTTTTTTTTCCTATCTGCTTCTGTTGGTGTTTCCAAATTATCAGCTTCTGTGGTGCTGTGTCTGGGATCCTTGAGGGAAAAAAGAAAACCCTATACAACAACAACAACTACTACTACCACCACCACCACCACCACCATCACTTAAGGAATTTACTACTATGTCATTCCTTGGGTCCCAAGGTCCCTAACCAGTCTGCTTTCTTTTCTCCATGTTTCAGAGTCTTCTTATGGTTGTTTTATATATAATGTGTAGGTGTCAAGGGTTTCAGTGAGAGGAATAGAAAATACTTGGTGACAGGAATAGGGAAAAGTGCATCTACTCTATCTTTCTGGATGCAGAAGCCCAAAGTCGTACTTTTAAAAAGTTCCTTGTGAGCAGATGCTCTCCCTTCCCTGGCATCTGGGCTCCCAAAATCTCTCTTCTGGCACTATCTAGAATTTTTTTTGCTGTGTTGCCTAAAGTTTCACCAATTAGAGCATCATTTCGGTTAACTAGGATTCTTCTGAAAAATTAGACGTATTTCAGATTAACAGGCCACTGATTTTCCACAGCACATTGAATAGGAGTTTTGTTGGAGAGAAGAGAAGAACTGCGTGTATTTTTGTAGCATGGAGCACTTATCCAGGGAGGGCAGTTTCATGAACTGTCCTAGTGGATAATTTATAGTGGAGGTGAAAGCTGTGAGTACTCAGAGATCTAGGACAATAGGAAGAAAATGCTACATGAAGGGAGGCAGATAAAAGGATATTAAAGATGAACATCACTGATGATTGAAATCCTGGTTGAGGCCATATCTGGCCCTAACAATGGTAATTATCTTTCATTTTCTATCAAATGCCAGGCACTTTTGATACGTTATCTCATTAAACTCCACAATGACTCTGTGGGAAAGGAATTCTAATTCTCATTTCACAGAGGAAGAAAGGGGAACATTGATTTTAGGTGACTTGCCTAAGTTCTCATAGATAATAGATGGAAGGGTCAAGATGCAAACACAGAACTATTTGGCTCTAAAGCCCAGTTCTTAACAACTGCATATCTACTCTTCCCCCCTCTTCCCCCTGGCAGAACATAAGACATTTCCCTGACAGCTCTTGGGTTTATGGAGATAGAACTGGGCTTTGCAGGGCCAAGCTAGGACCCCCTCAGCTCTAGAGCTTATTGTCTGTGGCAAAACACATTCTAGATCCAAACAGCTAACTTATAAATGATCCTTTGAAACACAACCCATTTATTATATTGGAGAAGCTTGTATTTTTCAATCACACACAAGTGTATCTCTCTCTCTTTTTCTTTCTCTCAAGGCTGCATTTTCATGTAAGTTAAAGAGACAATCAGGTTAGCAATCTTTTTATTTCTTTTTCAGGTAATGACCCAGTATTTTCCTTCAGGCTCATCCAAACTCTGAGGACTATTGCAATCATTTGTAAGATATTTCCTTTGGCCAAGAAACATTTTTGTCTATATTCTGCCATGCGATCTAATAATGGGAGTAATTGATTCAATAATCACAATGGCAGGGACCTCAGGGGGCCATTTAAATGTGGCCTGTGCTGACGTGGCTGAGGCCTCACTGGGGCTAGGCCATAAAAGATAGTGTTTTTCATTTCCAAAGACACAAGTACACTTTTCCCCCCTTGGTCTTATATGCAAGAACCTCCTAACACTTATACATACCCAGGGGATGGGAAGATAGACAATTGCAATATAGTTGGACAAAGGAACAAAAACCTATCAAAATCTGATAGGTTGATTTTTTATTCCAGTTCTGATTTTTAAAAAACTCCATAAGATTAAGACTGTATCAAATGGGCTATATAAATGCAAATCCAAGGGCTCTCATTCTGTGAGCAAAGTTCAGTCACTGGGGTGCAGCATAGAAACACAGAGGTCAAGGTCTATAAATAGCTCTCAGGTTTACCTGAGACAGAAATCCAGGCTCCATGGTTTTACTTCATGTCTAGGGATTTTCCTATGGTCACACATGTCCTGAATACAGTCATGGAGTTACTAGTGACAGTTGTGCAGTTATAAAAGTAACTAAAATCATTACTGACCTGTTGTCTTTTAGAGAAAGTTGGAAGAACTCACAGCAGGATGGAGAAGGGTGGGGAGTAGAGAATGAGACAAAATATTATTTTTTCTGAGCGTTTTGACCATACATGCTCATTGTTAAATAAAATTCAAATACTATGAGGAGGAAGAAAGTAAACATATGTGCAATATCACCATTAACATCTTAGTAATCATTCTTTCATGAATCTTTCTCTCTCCACACACATAAACACCATATATTTTTATATACATATTTCCCTCTGTATACAAATATTTATCTCTTTGCTCATATAATCATATAGAAATATGCATATACATGCAAAATTTTCTTGGTTATTATTTTTGAAAAATGGAGTCAATATACATAGAGTTTTATGTCTTGCTTTTCTCGCTTTTCAATATCCTGTGGAAATCTAAGTAACTTGACCTTTCCTCCCTCCCCTTCTCTCCCTCTTTCACGTGTGCATAATATTTCATGTCGTAGATGTATGTGTACCTCAATTTATTCTATCATTTTCTATTGATGGACGTCAACTTTTCTTTTTAAAATGGCCACTGAGAACAACAATGCAAAAATATCCTTGCATGTATATCATTATGTATTGGTGCTTTATGTCCACATTCTCTTTTCTGAGAAATGGGATTGTGGAGCAGAAGGGCAATCATATTTTAAATGTTATGGCTACTGCCAGATTGTTTTATCAAAGGGCCATAATGATTTATATTTCAGCTAACACATAGAAAAGAATAGGTGTTGCCGTACTTTAAATTGTTGCCAGTCTGAATAATGTGCTATGTCAGTCTAACATTATTTCTCATTTCTCTGACTACAGGTGAGTTTGAATATTTTTCCATATGTTTTTCGGTCCTTTGGATTTGGTCTTCTTTAACTTGATTATCATGTATTTTGCCCATGTTTTATGGAATTGTTTGCTGTGTTCTTTTCGGTTTTCAAGAGCTCCTGGTAAATGATGTCATGAACTCATTTGTCATCCTTGTTGCAAGAATTTTCATATCTATAATTTGCCTATAATATGTACCTTGTTTTATATTGAGTTAAGCCTGTGTATTGACACCCTTAATTTCATATTTGTACTCTTTGCATTTGACAACATGTTTGCAGGCTGTTTTTCTTTAAGGAGACATTATGTTTGATTTACATTAGGATTTTATGATCCAGAGGAAGCTTTCTCTAAAAGTACATACATTTTGCACTAAGATTTCCAAGTCCCTCTTCCTTTGCAATCTAATTCACTGCATTAGTTGAGTATAAGTTTGGCGAAATGTAAGACTCACACTCACAATAAAAGGTGCTTAAGCAAGAGAATTTCTTTCTCTCATACATACAGATCTCAGCTGCCTTGGTGACCTTGCTCTGGTGGTTCTGTCCACGTCCAGCCTTCTTCCTTCTTTTTGTTTAGCTTTTGCAGGGATGCTGTCATCAAGCTCCTGACCATGTCTTCGTTCCTGTCAGCTGAAAGGAGCAAATTAAGGGAAGAGGCACTCCTCTTTAAGAGCACCACTGGAAGTCGCAAAAATCACTTCTGTTCATGTCCAATAGGCCAGAACCTTATCATGTAGCCTCATTTAGTTGCGAGGTGGGGTGGGAAATACAGTATTTATGCTTACTGGCCATGTACCCGGGTAAAAATTGGAGATTCTATTACTATAGTAGCAGAGGGGAACTAGCAGTCTCTGCACGTTCACCAACTACAACCTTACTATACCTCAGCATCTAGGAATCTAAGAGAAAAACACTGCTAACCATGGTTCTTTGTTACCTTCTTGCTTCCTCCACTAACTATTATAGCTCTTCTCCTGTCTTTTGCATAGTTGATAACCAGGAATCTTGGGGAAATATGGAGGGACTATGCAGGCAAATATGGTTACTTAAAACCTTTGTTTGTTTCTTTCTTTTTAAAATTTCTTCATTTTACTTTTAATTTTAATTCTAGTATAGTTAACATACAGTGTTATTTTAGTTTCAGATGTATAATATAGTGATTCAACAATTATACCTTACTTAGTGCTCATCATGATAAGTGTACTCTTAATCCCTATCACCTATTTTCATCCCTCTATCTCTCCTCTGGTAACCAACAGTTTGGTCTCTATAGTTAAGGGTCTGTTTTTTGGATTGCCTCTTTTTTCTTTATTTGTTTGTTTTATTTATTAAGTTCCACATATGAATGAAATAATATGGTATTTGTCTTTGACTGACTTATTTCACTTAGCATTATACCCTCTAGATCCAACTATGTTGTTGAAAATGGCAAAATTTTCATCCTTTTTAATGATTGAGTAATATTTCATTGTACTTCTCTACCACCTCTTTACCCACTCAACTATTGATGGATACTTGGGTGGCTTCCATAATTTGGCTATTGTAAATATGCTGCGATAAACATAGGGGTGCACCTATCTTTTCAAATCAGTGTTTTCATATTCTTTGGGTAAATACCTAGTAGTGGGATTACTGGATCATATGGTAATTCTATTTTTAATTTTTTGAGGACCCTCCATACTGTTTTCCATAGTGGCTGTGCCACTTTGCATTCCCACCAACAGTGCATGAGGGTTACCTTTTCTCCATATTCTCACTAACATTGTTTCTTGTGTTTTTGATTTGACCCATTCTGACAGGTATGAGGTGATATCTCATTGTGGTTTTGATTTGCATTTCCCTGATGATGAGTGATGTTGAGCATCCTTTCATGAGTCTGTTGACCATCTGGATGTCTTCTTTGGAGACCTGTCTGTTCATTTCTTCTCCCCATTTTTAAATTAGATTGTCCTTTGGTGATGAGTTGTATAAGTTCTTTATATATTTTGGATACTAAACTTTTATCAGATATATCATTTGCAAATATCTTCTCCCATTCAGTAGGTTGTCTTTTAGTTTTGTTGATCGTTTCCTTCGCTATGGAGAAGCTTGTTATTTGGATGTAGTCCCAAAAGCCTATTTTTGTTCTTATTTCCCTTGCCTCAGGAGACATCTAGGAAAATCTTGCTGTGGCCGATGTCAGAGAAATTACTGCCTATGCTCTCTTCTAGGATTTTTATGGTTTCAGGTCTCACATTTAGGTCTTTAATCCAATTTGAGTTCATCACTTTTTAAAAAAATTTTTAAAAGCTTTTTAAATGTTTTATTTATTTAGAGAGAGAGAGTGCGAGTGAACACATGAGTGGGGGGGGCAGAGCGCGGGGGGAGGGGGGAGAATCCCAAGCAGGCTCCTCCCTGTCAGCATAGAGCTTGATATGGGGTTTCATCTCATGAACTGTGAGATCATGACCTGAGCTGAAATCAAGTGACACTAGCTGACTGAATCACCCAGGTGCCCAGAGTTTATTTTGGCGTATGATGTGAGAAACTGGTCCAGTTTCATTCTTTTGCATGTAACTGTCTAGTTTTCCCAACACCATTTGTTGAAGAGACTGTCTTTTCCCCATTGCATATTCATGCCTCCTTTGTCAAAGATTAATTAACCATATAATTGGGAGCTTATTTCTTAGCTCTCTATTCTGTTCTAGTGATCTATGTCTGTTTTTGTGGCAGCACCATACTGTTTTGATTACTACAGCTTTCTAGTATATCCTGAAAAAACAAAACCTCCAACTTTGTTCTTTTTTAAGATTGCTTTGGCTATTCGGGATCTTTTGTGGTTCCGTACAAATTTTAGAATTATCTTTTCTAGTTTTGTGAAAAATACTGTTGGTATTTCCATAGGGTTTGCATTAAATCTGCAAATTGCTTTGGGTAGTATGGACATTTTAAGAATATTTGTTCTTCCAATCCACAAGCATGGAATATCTTTCCATTTGTTTGTGTCGTCTTCAATTTCTTTCATCAATGTTTTATAGTTTTTGGTATACAGGTCTTTCACCTCCTTGGTTAGGTTTATTCCTAGATACCTTATTATTTTTGGTGCAAATGTAAATGGGATTGCTTTCTTAATTTCTCTTTCTGCTACTTCACTATTAGTATATAGAAATTTAACATATTCCTATATACTGATTTTGTATCCCGTGACCTTACTGAATTCATTATTAGTTCTAGTTATTAGCTTTTTGGTGGAATTTTAGAGTTTTCCATATATAGTATCATGTTGTCTGTGAATAGTGAAAATTTTTCTTCTTCCTTACCAATTTGGATGCCTTTTATTTCTTTTTGGTTTCTGATTCTGTGGCTAGGACTTCCAGTACTGTGTTGAATAAAAGTGATGAGAGTGGACATCTTTGTCATCCTCCTGATCTTAAGGGAAAAGCTCTCAGTTTTTGTCAACATTGAGTATGGTGTTAGTTGTGCATTTTTTACATATGGCCTTTATTATGTTGAGGCATGTTCCCTCTATCCTTTATCATGAATGGATGTTGAACTTTGTCAGATGCTTTTTTTTTTTTACATATATTTATATGGGTCATATGTTTTTTTATCCCTCCTCTTATTGATGTGATGTATCCTGTTGATTGATTTGCAGTATTGAACCTCACTTTCATCCCAGGAATAATCCCACTCAGTTGTGGTGAACGCTTTTTTAAAATATATTGTTGAACTCAGTATGCTACTATTTTGTTGAGAATTTTTACATCTATGTTCATCAGAGATATTGGCCTGTAGTTCTCTCTTTTTGGTAGGGTCTTTATCTGTTTTTGTTATAATGGTAATGCTGGCCTCATGGGATGAATTTGGAGGCTTTCCTTCCTCTTCTATTTTTTGGAATAGTTTGAGAAGAATAGGTATTAATTCTACTTTAAGTGTTGGTCGAATTCACCTGTGAAGCCATCTGGTCCATGACGTTTGTTGGGATGTTTTTAAATTACTAATTCCATTTCATTTCTAGTAATCAGTCTCTTCAAATTTTCTATTTCTTCTTGGTTCAGTTTTGGGAGATTATATGTTTCTAGGAATTTATCCATTTATTCTAAGCTGTCCAATTTGTTGCCATATGATTGTTCATAATATTGTCTTATAATTTTTTTGTATTTCTTTGGTGTTGATTGTTATTTCTCTTCTTTTGTTTCTGACTTTGAGTCCTCTTATTATTATTTTTTTTTTTTTTTTATGATTCTGGCTAAGCGGTTATTGATTTTGTTGATCTTTTCCAAGAACCAGCTCCTGGTTTTATTAATCTGTTCTAGTATATGTTTTAGTTTCTATTTCATTTATTTCTGCTTTAATCTTTATTATTTCCTTTCTCCTACTGCTTTTTGGGTTTTGTTTGTTCTTTTTGTTACTCCTTTAGGCATAAGATTAGGTTGTTTATTTGAGGTTTTTCTCGGTTCTTGAGGTAAGTCTGTATTGCTATAAACTTCCCTCTTAGAACAGCTTCTGCATTCCAAAGATTTTGGACCATTGTGTTTTCATTTTCATTTGTCTTCATGTATTTTTTTAATTTTCCTCTTTGATTTCTTGGTTGACCCATTCATTGTTTAGTAGCATGTTATTTAGCCTCCATGTATTTGCATTCTTTCTGGATTTTTTTTCTTGTGGTTAATTTCTATTTTTTAAAAATATTCATTTTTGAGAGAGAGAGAAAAAGGGAGAGAGAGCAAGTGAGCAGGGGACAGAGGATCTGAAGCAGGCTCTGTGCTAACAGCAGACAGCCCAATGTGGGGCTTGAACTCACAAATTGAGATCATGATCTGAGCTGAAGTTGAACGCTTGACTGACTGAGCCACCCGGGTATGCCTCTTGTGGTTCATTTCTAGTTTCATAATGTTGTGGTCAGAAAAAGTTGCATGAAAGACTTCAATCTTTTTTAATTTGTTGAGATCTGTTTTGTGGCCTAACGTGATCTGTTCTGGGGAATAAAGAATATGTATTCTGCTGTTTTAGGATGGAATGTTCTGAATATATCTGTTAGATCCATCTGGTCCAATGTGTCATTCAAAGCCCCCATTTCCCTGTTGATTTTCTTTTTGAATGATCTAACTATTGATGTAAGTGAGATGTTAAAGTCCTCTACTATTATTGTATTACTATGGATTACTTCCTTTAGGTTTCTTGTTTGCTGCTTTCCTTGGATGCTTCATGTTGCGTGCATAAGTATTTACAATTATTATATCTTGTTGGATTGTTTCCTTTATGATTATACAGTGTCCTTCTTTGTCTCTTGTTACAGTCTTTGTTTTAAAAATTTTTATAGTTTATTTATTTTTGAGACAGAGAGAGACAGAACATGAGCAGGGGAGGGGCAGAGACAGAGGGAGACACAGAATCTGAAACAGGCTCCGGGCTCTGAGCTAGCATCAGCACAGAGACTGACGCGGGGCTTGAACCTGCGAATCGCGAGATCATGACCTGAGCCAAAGTTGGACGCTTAACCTACTGAGCCACCCAGGCGCCCCTACAGTCTTTGTTTTAAAGTCTATTTTATCCAATATAAGTATTGCTACCCTGGCTTTCTTTTCACTTCTATTCACATAATAAATGTTTTTCTGTCCCTTCACTTTCAATCCGTATGTGTCTTTAGATCTGAAATGAGTCTCTTGTAGGCAGCATATGGATGGGCCTTGCTTGTAATTATTGATAGGTATGTACTTATTGCCATTTTATTACCTTTTTTTATAGTTGTTTTTGTAGTTCTTTTCTATTACTTTCTTCTCTTGCTTTCTTTTCTCATGGCTTATTCACTTTCTTTAGTGATATACTCGGATTACTGTCTTTATTTTTTGTATATTACCGGTTTTTTATTTCTGGTTACCATTAGATTTATACATAACATCTTAAGCATATAGCAGTGTATATTAGGTTGAATGGCTGCTTAAGTCTGAATCGATTCTTTAGTCTTCTCCCCACATTTTAGGATATAGTATTATACTTTACATCCTTTTATTTTGTGAATCCCTTGGCTGATTTTTATAAATACACTTAGTTTTACTGTTTTTATGCCTCCTACTTTTCTTACTCCTACTTATGGTCTTTTCTTTCCACTCAAGGAGTCCCCTTTAGCATTTCTTGTAGGGCTGGTTTAGTGGTGATGAATTCCTTTAACTTTTGTTTGTCTGGGAAACTCTTTATCCCTCCTTCTATTCTGAATGATAGCCTTGATGGATAGAGTATTCTTGGCTGCAGGGTTTTTTCTTTCAGCATTATGAGTATATTGTGCTTCTCCTTTCTGGCCTGCAAAATTTTTGCTGAAAAATCAGCTGAAAGGAGCGCCTGGGTGGCTCAGGCGGTTGAGCATTGGACTTCAGCTCAGGTCATGATCTCATAGCTTGTGGGTTCATGCCCTGCATCGGGCTCTGTGCTGACAGCTCAGAGCCTGAAGCCTGCTTTGGATTCTGTATGTCCCTCTCTTCTCTGCTCCCACTCTCTGGCCCCCACACATACTCTATCTTTCTCAAAAATAAACATTTAAAAAAGTAAAAAATAAAATAAAAAATCAGCTGATCATCTTATGGAGTATCCCTTGTATATAACTTTTCTTCTACTGGTTAAAATTTTTTCTCTTTATCACTACTTTTTGCCATTTTAATTACTATGTGTCTTGGTGTGAACCTCCTTGGGTTGATTTTATTGCAGCTCTCTGTGCCTCCTGGATCTGGATTTCTGTTTTGTGCCACAGATTTGGGAAGTTTTCAGCTATTCTTTCTCCATATAAATTTTCTGCCCCCTCTGTCTTTTTCTTCTCCTACTTGGATACCTATAATGTGAATGTTATTATGCTTGATGATATCACTGTGTTCCCTTAGTCTGTTTTAATTTTTTATTATCATTTTTTCCCTTCCTGTTCAGTTTCATTGCTTTCTATCACTCTGTCCTTCAAGTTGCTGATCTATTCTTCTGCTTCCTCTAGTCTAGTATTCTTTTTTCCCCCCATTTCCCCCCTTTTTTAAAAAAAAGTTTTTTATTTATTTCTGAGAGAAAAAGAGACAGACCGACAGACAGTGTGATCAGGGGAGGGTCAGAGAGAGGGAGATACAGAATCTGAAACAGGCTCCAGGCTCTGAGTAGACTGTCAGCACAGAGCCCGACGTGGGGCTTGAACCCACGAACGATGAGATCATGACCTGAGCCGAAGGTGGACACCTAACTGACTGAGCCACCCAGGCCCCCTTAGTATTCTATCTAGTGCATTCTTTATTTCATTTATTGAATTCTTCACCTCTGACTGGTCCCTTTTTATGTTTTCTATAAGGTCCTCAACTCTGTTTTTCAAGTGAATTGAGTATCTTTATAACCATTACTGTATTTATCTTTTTTAAATGTTTATTTGTGTTGAGAGAAAGAAAGTGTGTGAGCAGGGGAAGAACAGAGAGAGAGGGGGAGAGAGAGAGAATCCCAAGCAGGCTCCATGCTCAGCACAGAGCCTGATGTGGGGCTTGATTCCACAACTGTGAGAGTCAGATCCTTAACTGACTGAGCCACCCAGGCTCCCCTATAACCATTAGTTAAATTCTTTATCAGGCATATTTCTTATCTCCATTTTGTTTAGCTCTCTTGCTGTGATTTTGTCCTATTCTTTCATTTGGGACATATTTTCTGTCTCCTCATTTTGTCTAACTTTTTGTGTCTGTTTCTATGTGTTAGGGAAATCAGCTACATCTCCTCTTAAAAGTAGTGTCTGTATGAAGAAGTGGTCCTATAATATCCTACAGTACAATGTACCCTGTTTGCCAGAACCTGGTGCTTTAGTAGTATCTCCTATGTATATTGTGTGCACCCTACTATTGTGGCCGAGCCACCTTTGTCTTCAGTCATCTGCAATGGCTCTCTTTGTTGTGGGCAGGGTCTGGTCCTGTTGTTAGTGGGCTAGTCTGGGGCTACCTTGGCCTTGAGTTGAGTCAGACCAGGTGTTTGCCAGAGATGCACTAGCACCGAACTGCAAGGTGCTTTCCCTGTATTGTCCCCTGAGAAGCTTTTGTTGGTGGGTGGGCCTTACAATCAGACCAGACATCTGCCCCCAACCCACTGCTGGAGTGGTGTGTGTGGTTATTGTCCCCTTTCTCTAGGGCAGGAGTTACTTTGGAGCGGTGCTGGCACCTGGCAGGGCTGTTTACACATTGCCAAGCTTGTGACACCACTTTGGATGTGCTCTGACCAAGGGCGTACTTGAGGGGGCAGATCTGCAGGAGAATGTGGAAGTGGAGCATATGGTGCCAGCAAGGTCCATGCTGGTCTGTTGTGGGAGGAAAGCTGCAGCCACCCAGGAAAACCCCTGCCCAGGCCTGCTGTGTTGGAGGAGGCGGGTTCACAGGAGAATGTGGGTGAGGAGCCCCCTGTTAGCAAACTAGGTGGAGAGTGTTGGTCCCGTGCTGGTTCTTGCAGGTTTCGCTCCCAGGTGCCCATGTATGTAGGCTGCGGGGCTTTGGAGGGAAGTGATGTCCACCAGTTCTTTTGTTCTTGGAGAAGTGTCTCAAAGATCCTTGCCCCTGTAGAACATGCTCTGAAATGAGTAAATAAATCTCCTTCCCATAATCTCCAGACAATTTTCAAACTGCTGCTTCCATGCTGTATAACAATGGGGCTGTTTGTTGTGCTCTCTCTCTCTCTCTGTCTTTTAATTTTTATTTTTTTAATGCTTATTTTTGAGAGAGAGTGGGGGAGGGGCAGAGAGAGAGAGGGAGACACAGAATCTGAAGTAGTCTCCAGGCTCTGAGCTGTCAGCACTGAGCCCGATGTGGGGCTCGAACTCACAAACGATGAGATCATGACCTGAGCTTAAGTAGGACACTTAGCTGACTGAGCCACCCAGGCATCCCAGTTGTGCTGTCTCTTTAAGGGCAGGACTCAACCTTCTTAGGTCTCCCAGGTATTAAGCTCTACTGATTGCTAGGCCCCTCTGGTTTTCTTTCTTTCTTTTTTTTTTTTAATCTTTAAATGTTTTATTTATTTCTGAGAGAGACAGACAGACAGACAGACAGACAGACAGACACAGCATGAACAGGGGAGGGTCAGAGAGAGAGACACTGAATCTGAAGCAGGCTCCAGGCTCTGAGCTAGCTGTCAGCACAGAGCCCGACGTGGGGCTCGAACCCACAAACTGTGAGATCATGACCTGAGCTGAAGTCGGATGCTTAACTGAGAAAGCCACCCAGGCATCCCTCCTCTAGTTTTCAAAGCCAAATGTTATAGGGCTTTGTCTTCCTAGTGTGGGTTTTCTGTTACTGGGGGTTCCTGGTGGGGAGTCTGCTCCTCTCCTCTCTCTGCTCCCATGGTGTCCCTCTCTCCTCTAGATAGTCCTGTTGGCCCATTTGGCTCCAGACTGCATCTCCACCCTTCCTACCCTCTTCAGTGTGGCCTCTTTACATTTAGCTGTGGAGAGCCTGTTCTTCCAATCTTTGGGTTGTTTTCTGGTTTATTTATACTGATGTAGGTGTTATCTAGTTGTATCCATGAGATAAGGTGAACTTAGGATCATCCTACTCTGCTATCTTCCCCGGTCCTCTTAAAAACCTTCCCTATAGAAAAGCTCTAAATTATACAGAAGTATATTGAATAGTGTAATGAACACTAGTATACCCATAATTCAGCTTCAACAATGATCAATTCCCAGCCAATCTTGTTTCACCTATAACTTACTTTGAGATTATTTTGAAGCAAATACCTATACTTCATATCATTTCATATAAATACAGTAATTTTAAATTTTATTTTTATTTAAAAATAGCTGACTTATCCTCCTCTATGCCAGCATTCAAGAGTCTCTCATGGTTTGCCTCTCTCCCTTTCCCCCACCATTTCCGCCCTTCTTCTCCCCCTTGTTCCTCCGTCAAGTTCCTCCTAATCCTCCTATACGTGCAAACATATGATATTTGTCCTTCTCTGCCTGACTTATTTCGCTCAGCATAA